>NC_072767.1:20748006-20790296 GCF_022539595.1 Amphiprion ocellaris | reverse complement strand
ATCATCATGAATTTTGGCGCAAAAAAAACGCCTTACTATACTATGTCGAAAAAAAATGCCATTTTTCAAACATGTTGTAAATACGTGCCATATGATGAAATAATGTAAAGGAGGGCATGAAAAACACTCCAGAAAGGTTTTCTTTGAAAAAAAAATCATCGTGAATTTTGGCGCAAAAAAAACGCCTTACTATACTGTGTCGAAAAAAAATGCCATTTTTCAAACATGTTGTGAAAAACGTGCCATATGATGAAATAATGTAAAGGAGGGCATGAAAAACACTCCAGAAAGGTTTTCTTTGAAAAAAAAATCATCGTGAATTTTGACGCAAAAAAAACGCCTTACTATACTATGTCGAAAAAAAATGCCATTTTTCAAACATGTTGTAAAAACGTGCCATATGATGAAATAATGTAAAGGAGGGCATGAAAAACACTCCAGAAAGGTTTTCTTCGAAAAAAAAAATCATCACGATTTTTGGCGCAAAAAAAACGCCTTACTATACTATGTCGAAAAAAAATGCCATTTTTCAAACATGTTGTAAAAACGTGCCATATGATGAAATAATGTAAAAGAGGGCATGAAAAACACTCCAGAAAGGTTTTCTTTGAAAAAAAATCATCGTGAATTTTGGCGCAAAAAAAACGCCTTACTATACTATGTCGAAAAAAAATGCCATTATTCAAACATGTTATAAAAACTTGCCATATGATGAAATAATGTAAAGGAGGCCGTGAAAAACACTCCAGAAAGGTTTTCTTAGAAAAAAAAATCATCATGAATTTTGACGCTACAAAAATGCCTTACTATACTATGTCGAAAAAAAATGCCATTTTTCAAACATGTTGTGAAAACGTGCCATATGATGAAATAATGTAAAGGAGGGCATGAAAAACACTCCAGAAAGGTTTTCTTTGAAAAACAAATCATCGTGAATTTTGGCGCAAAAAAAACGCCTTACAATACTATGTCGAAAAAAAATGCCATTTTTCAAACATGTTGTAAAAACGTGCCATATGATGAAATAATGTAAAGGAGGGCATGAAAAACACTCCAGAAAGGTTTTCTTCGAAAAAAAAAACATCACGATTTTTGGCGCAAAAAAAACGCCTTACTATACTATATCGAAAAAAAATGCCATTATTCAAACATGTTGTAAAAACGTGCCATATGATGAAATAATGTAAAGGAGGGCATGAAAAACACTCCAGAAAGGTTTTCTTTGAAAAAAAAATCATCGTGAAGTTTGGCGCAAAAAAAACGCCTTACTATACTATGTCGAAAAAAAATGCCATTTTTCAAACATGTTGTAAAAACGTGCCATATGATGAAATAATGTAAAGGAGGGCATGAAAAAAACTCCAGAAAGGTTTTGTTTGAAAAAGAAATCATCATGAATTTTGGCGCAAAAAAAAACGCCTTACTATACTATGTCGAAAATAAATGCCATTTTTCAAACATGTTGTAAAAACTTGCCATATGATGAAATAATGTAAAGGAGGGCATGAAAAACACTCCAGAAAGTTTTTCTTTGAAAAAAAAAATCATCATGAATTTTGGCACAAAAAAAACGCCTGACTATACTATGTCGAAAAAAAATGCCATTTTTCAAACATGTTGTAAAAACGTGCCATATGATAAAAGAATGTAAAAGAGGGCATGAAAAAAACTCCAGAAAGGTTTTCTTTGAAAAAAAAAACATCATGAATTTTGGCGCAAAAAAAACGCCTTACTATACTATGTCGAAAAAAAATGCCATTTTTCAAACATGTTCTAAAAACGTGCCATATGATGAAATAATGTAAAGGAGGCCGTGAAAAACACTCCGAAAGGTTTTCTTCGAAAAAAAAATCATCATGAATTTTGGCGCAAAAAAAACGCCTTACTATACTATGTCGAAAAAAATGCCATTTTTCAAACATGTTGTAAAAACGTGCCATATGATGAAATAATGTAAAGGAGGGCATGAAAAAAACTCCAGAAAGGTTTTCTTTGAAAAAAAAAATCATCGTGAATTTTGGCGCAAAAAAAACGCCTTACTATACTATGTCGAAAAAAAATGCCATTTTTCAAACATGTTGTAAAAACTTGCCATATGATGAAATAATGTAAAGGAGGGCATGAAAAACACTCCAGAAAGGTTTTCTTTGAAAAAAAAAAAATCATGAATTTTGGCGCAAAAAAAACGCCTTACTATACTATGTCAAAAAAAAATGCCATTTTTCAAACATGTTGTAAATACGTGCCATATGATGAAATAATGTAAAGGAGGGCATGAAAAACACTCCAGAAAGGTTTTCTTTGAAAAAAAAATCATCACGAATTTTGGCGCAAAAAAAAACGCCTTACTATACTATGTCGAAAAAAAATGCCATTTTTCAAACATGTTGTAAAAACGTGCCATATGATGAAATAATATAAAGGAGGGCATGAAAAAAACTCCAGAAAGGTTTTCTTTGAAAAAAAAAATCATCTTGAATTTTGCCGCAAAAAAAACGCCTTACTATACTATGTCGAAAAAAAATGCCATTTTTCAAACATGTTGTAAAAACTTGCCATATGATGAAATAATGTAAAGGAGGGCATGAAAAACACGCCAGAAAGGTTTTCTTTGAAAAAAAAAATCATGAATTTTGGCGCAAAAAAAACGCCTTACTATACTATGTCAAAAAAAAATGCCATTTTTCAAACATGTTGTAAATACGTGCCATATGATGAAATAATGTAAAGGAGGGTATGAAAAACACTCCAGAAAGGTTTTCTTTGAAAAAAAAATCATCACGAATTTTGGCGCAAAAAAAATGCCTTACTATACTATGTCGAAAAAAAATGCCATTTTTCAAACATGTTGTAAAAACTTGCCATATGATGAAATAATGTAAAGGAGGCCGTGAAAAACACTCCGAAAGGTTTTCTTAGAAAAAAAATCATCGTGAATTTTGGCGCTAAAAAAACGCCTTACTATACTATGTCGAAAAAAAATGCCATTTTTCAAACATGTTGTGAAAACGTGCCATATGATAAAATAATGTAAAAGAGGGCATGAAAAAAACTCCAGAAAGGTTTTCTTTGAAAAAAAAAAATCATCATGAATTTTGGCGCTAAAAAAAACGCCTTAATATACTATGTCGAAAAAAAATGCCATTTTTCAAACATGTTGTAAAAATGTGCCATATGATGAAATAATGTCAAGGAGGGCATGAAAAACACTCCAGAAAGGTTTTCTTTGAAAAAAAAAATCATCATGAATTTTGGCGCAAAAAAAACGCCTTACTATACTATGTCGAAAAAAAATGCCATTTTTCAAACGTTGTAATTACGTGCCATATGATGAAATAATGTAAAGGAGGGCATGAAAAACACTCCAGAAAGGCTTCCTTTGAAAAAAATCATCGTGAATTTTGGCACAAAAAAAACGCCTTACTATGCTATGTCGAAAAAAAATGCCATTTTTCAAACATGTTGTAAAAACGTGCCATATGATGAAATAATGTAAAAGAGGGCATGAAAAACACTCCAGAAAGGCTTTCTTTGAAAAAAAAATCATCATGAATTTTGGCTCAAAAAAAAACGCCTTACTATACTATGTCGAAAAAAAATGCCATTTTTCAAACATGTTGTAAAAACGTGCCATATGATGAAATAATGTAAAGGAGGGCATGAAAAACACTCCAGAAAGGTTTTCTTTGAAAAAAAAAATCATCGTGAATTTTGGCGCAAAAAAAACGCCTTACTATACTATGTCGAAAAAAAATGCCATTTTTCAAACATGTTGTAAAAACGTGCCATATGATGAAATAATGTTAAAGAAGGTATGAAAAACACTCCAGAAAGACATTCTTTGAAAAAAAAATCATCATGAATTTTGGCGCAAAAAAAACGCCTTACTATACTATGTCGAAAAAAAATGCCATTTTTCAAACATGTTCTAAAAACGTGCCATATGATGAAATAATGTAAAGGAGGCCGTGAAAAACACTCCGAAAGGTTTTCTTCGAAAAAAAAATCATCATGAATTTTGGCGCAAAAAAAACGCCTTACTATACTATGTCGAAAAAAATGCCATTTTTCAAACATGTTGTAAAAACGTGCCATATGATGAAATAATGTAAAAGAGGGCATGAAAAACACTCCAGAAAGGTTTTCTGTGAAAAAAAAAATCATGAATTTTGGCGCAAAAAAACGCCTTACTATACTATGTCGAAAAAACATGCCATTTTTTAAACATGTTCTAAAAACGTGCCATATGATGAAATAATGTAAAGCAGGCCGTGAAAAACACTATGGTAAGGTTTTCTTTGAAAAAATATCATCATGAATTTTGGCGCAAAAAAACGCCATAGTATACTTTGTCGAAAAATGTCATTTTTTAAACATGTTGTAAAAACATGCCATATGATGAAATAATGTAAAGGAGGCCATGAAAAACACTCCAGAAAGGTTTTCTTTGAAAAAAAATCATCATGAATTTATCATCTTATCATGAGAATAAGGACAAAGAGTGAGAAAACATCAGAAGCGGAGCAATAAAAAAAACGAGAAAAAAAGTAAATTTGGGGCAGTGAATTAGAGGAAGAAAGGGAGAGACGGACAGAGAAAGAAGGTCAGGTGGTCTCTCTGGCCCTGCTCTGCAATGCCTTCATCAACTACGTCTTCTTTTGAAGAGGCCCTCAGATGCTGCAATCTCTGACCTTAAGGAGGAACTGCTACTTTCACTCTGTAACGAGACGGCTGTTATTTTAGGGTGCTTTCACACCTGTTAGTCCGCTAGAATGGTTCGTTTGGACCCAAAAGTTGTTACAATGTTGCTATTTTCAGCTGGTTCGGTTCGCATTCACACCAGTGTTTTCGCAGTTGAACCTACTCCAATTAATGTTATATCTCCCCCCAGTCGTTTGGCGGCGCTGTTTACAAAACAAGGCGTTTAAGGTTGTCCCCTGTTCATCGTAAACACAGGCTCTCGATCAAACTCGTGTGGAGAATGTGGTTTAGCTAGCGCAAGTTTTTTTGCGCCTCCCAAAATTCCCTGTGCAGGTTGCTACGGAAGCTCCCGTAGACCAAAAAGTCTGCTGCGCCATCAAGCCGGTCCGAATGGAGACAGGTTTGTGTTCTCACCAGGAGCGAACCGAACTGGAGTTCACATAGAAGCGGACCGAGACCACCTCCCGAAAGTGGTCTCGGTGCGGTTCGTTAGTCCGAACCAAAAAAATCTGGTATGCTTTCACATCAGCCCAAACGAACCGTACTTGCAGGTGTTGCGGACTCCAGTCTGCTTTAAGCGACTAAAAGACGTAGGTGTGAAAGCACCCTTAAAGACCCAGCTCCGGGCGGCTTTGAGTGAAAGTTTAACACCCATCAAAACAGAACTACAGACAGTTAAATCTGAGCTGTCGGTCAGTATTTCAAACATCAAGTCCGACCCGGCTGCCCTAAAGCACGCTGTGGGTGAAACGGAAACTTCACTCTCCACATCACCGACGACATCGTCACACTCCAAAGCAGAGCACCTGTCTGCTGAACTTTTAAAAGTGGACTATAAATGTGAAGAATGTGAACAGCAGCAGACTGTGAGCAGTGGAACAGATGCGATCAGAAAGAAGTCATTTTCTTATTTCTTTTCTTTCTGGTTGACTTGATGCTGTCAGATGCAGATGTTGGAGCTGATTCTGATCTTTCAGGATAAAAAGCTGCTTTTCCTTCACAGACTTTTCAGGAAATTATTCTCTCAGGTTTTCTCTGCTATTTCTATTTTTATTATCTGTGATTATTTCATTATTTCTTTATTGCAAAAATAAAGTTTGAGGCATAAAGACTCATTTACTTATTTTAATCCCGAAATCTTTGATGTAGTTGAACTAAACTTCCATTTTCCTTCTTGTACTTCTGATACTAGAACTAAACGTATCTTCAACACGGATCATCTGCTTTTAATGAATCGGCAGCAACATCACAACAACAAATGAGACAATTTTCAACAAATTAATGAAACTGATGTCATTTAAAACTGTCTGTTTTAGTGTCAAATTAAAGCTGATTACTGACAACTAGAACATTAACGTTACTGTTTTAATCACATTTATGTTCCCTGAATGTTACATTAATGTCAACCAGCCACAGTTTTATGAACTTAATGACCCACATTACAGGAACACAACACACTTCAGCTGTTTACATGAAACTCAACACATTAGCTTGATGCTACGTTAGCTTTAATCAAGCTACGACTGAGCAGCTAGCTCGGTTAGCATCGCTAACATTAAAGCTAATATTTACTATGCTAAGTTTCTTCTCTGGTCAACACACACTGAAATAAACTCCACCAACATCTGGAGTGCATGGCACACATTATATCTGACACTAAAGCTGCATATAAAGTGCATTAAAAGCGGCACCAATACCGATATGAAAATAAACATTTACTTACAGAACTATTAGAGTCCTTTCAGTGTCTGCTGGTAGAATCAGCCGAAGGCAGACAACTGGTTAAAACAAGCCAATGGGCAGGAAAACTGTCTGTGGAAAATGTTCTGCTGCTCCACCGATAAATAAACCAACAGTTATTATACCAGAATTAATCCAAACGAGGAGAGCAGAGTCTCTGCTGCCTCCTCCATAGGACCTGTCAATCATTCCAGACCCGACTGTCAATCAAGTAGCCCCGCCCCATGGCTTCGCAAATCTTTAAGGCTCTATATAAAATTCAATATTGATTTATTTGAAGATCGGCCACCTGATCTCTCATTTTGACCATGAAAACTCACGAAAAAAAAAATGTATGTACAGTCTATGCACTGTACTGTTTGGCTCCACACTTGCTGATGACTACTTACGGTCTCAGAAAATGAAAAAACTGACCTTTTTTCATTTCTGTCTCTTACTGATTTTACTTTCGTTATTCTAAATATAAAACGAAAATCAAAGCATTTTTTAAAAAAATCCTATATTCCTTTTTGATCATGAAAAGGAAAAACGCCTTGTATTTCAATTTTAATTTTTGTATTTTAAAATGAAAATCAAATATCCACTCGTTTTTTGTTTTTCGATTCCCGTTTCAGAAGGAAAATCCAATTACCAGATCCGTACACTGACCTTTTGAATCAGTGTATGGTTCGCTCATTCGTTTTTCCGTTTCAAAATAAAATGTAAAAAAAACCAATAAACCACGATGTTTTTTTGTTTTTCCGTTTTTAAAACCTAAATGCAGAAATGTATTATTTAACTAATGAAAAAAACACAGCGTTGTTTTTTTACTCTAGCTTTTTAAACCCGAAATACAAAATACAGCTGTTGTTTTATTTTGTAGCAACGCCGGAAGTCGCCGAGGAAACACAGTTTAGAGCTGGTCTGGATCGTGAACACATCTAGAATGGCTGTCCTCGAGCCCTTTTCCTATTTAATTCTCTTTAAGAGTGGAAAACCCACGCAGAACTCACGGAGCTCCACATTGCTCTATAATGAGTGTCAGGAGGTTCTGCTGGAGAACAGTTTAAGAAGATCAATCATGTGTCGATGCTGATTTGGAGAGAGCTGGAATTTGTTCTGTTAACCACAGATGTTATTTTCAGTGCTATACTTTATTAACTGTAGAATGTTGCGTCTCACTTCTGTGTTTTGCAGACAGCTCCGACAAGTGGACGACAGTTTATGACGGGATACTGGTCATCTACTGGTGTCCCAGTTTAACTGACCATCAGGTTAACTGATGATAGTTTCCATCTCCAGATGTTTCGTCCTCAGATTCGTCCCGGCCAGACCTGGCTGTGTGTGAAATACAGATACTAGATAAAGAAGACCTCGCCGAAAAACGTCGGCATCACTTAATAATACTTAATAAAGTCTATATCCATGTAAATATCATCTACAGACAATAAAAATAAATGTGCTGGCGAAATTAAAAAAAAAAAAAAAAAAGCACGTATTTTATATGAATGGTGAGAGGAAACTATGGAATCCAGAGATAAAATTAGAGACCACAGTCTGACTCATGGAGAGAATGCCAAGAGTGTGCAAATCAGTAATCAAAGCAAAAGGTGGCTATTGTGAAGAATTTAAATGTAAAACATGTTTTGACTTACTTCACTTTTTTGCTTACTTCATAATTCCGTATGTGTTCATTCATAGTTTTGATGCCTTCAGTGTGAATCTACAATGTAAATAGTCATAAAAATAAAGAAAAACCATTAAATGAGAAGGTGTGTCTAAACTTTTGACTGGTAGTGTATATATTAAGACGATTTACTCTCTTTGACAGAGGTGTCTGATTATACTGTCATGTTGCACCACATCTGTATATTCGGCAGTTGCTGGCCAAACTTTGGTTTTTGTATATATTTAGATGTTTTTTAAAAGCAAAATCATTTAAACCTGGTCTTTCAGGCAAAAAGATAAAAATTTAAAAATGAGCCTTTTTTTTAAAGTACTGAATGCAATTTTACGTATTATTCCATGGACCAAAAACATAAAAATAATATTTGAAAACTCAAAGAAAAATATGTAATATACCAAGAGTGTCACAACATTTGCATACAACTTTATGTTATCACCTAATATCAGGATGTTTACTCCCATTTTGAGTAATCAGGGCTTCCTTTGATTTGGCTTTGCAAAATGTGATGATTTAGACTTACCCGAGCAAACTGAAATTCCACGTTTTTCTCTCATATAAAGCTACCATTAGAAGTTAAAGTACATCTAATGAAAACTGTTGGCTTTTTCGTCATGTTTGGACAAGCTAACATTTGATCCTCTCCTACACAGTACAACAGCTGTAGATGCTAATTTTGCACCCTTTAGCAGATATAACCTCTTGTAGGTGTTTTGCATAATTGCCCACCAGTTTCTGTTGACCAGCTAAACATTTTGATCACTCTCCCAGCAAAATTCTTTTAGTTGCACAGTGTTTGAGGATTTTTATTGTATAATCAGCTCATTGCAAGTCCCTACATCACATTTCTCAGGACTAGGCTATTCCATAACTCTCAGTTTCATCTTTTTGAGACAACCCTTCGTGGATTTGCTCTTGTGCTTAGGATCAAGAGAGATTCATTGGGGCGGCTGGCTGATATAGTTTTCTTATTTAAATTACGAACATGGCTTTAAAAAGTCAATTTTATGTATCATTTAACAGGCACTGTTTCAATGAGAATAATACTGACTAGTTCAAATATGACTAAAAAATCCCACAAGAATTACAATTTTATTAATATTTCATGATGATTCATTCAAATGCTGTGATTAAATAGTCCCTTTCATGTCCGTTACTTCTTACACTCCGTAGAACAAGCAGTTTTAAAACAGTATTTTTGTATTTTGGCATTGTTCACATCTATTTACGTAAAGTTTGTAGTGACACATATCAGACCTAGATAACACATTAAAACTGTTCATCACTCAATTTCCCAGTTCAACACATTTTCTCACTAAAAAGCAGTGGTGTTCAATATAGGCTCTATATACCTACACAAATATAAAATGAACTGTGCTTATCTTTGACCTGTTAAACTCTATTATTGCTTTTACTATATGTCCACCATATGCCTGATGGCAGAAACGTTGTCCCAGATCTATAAGAGAAGTATTACTATACATTCAGAAGTGCACGTGCCAGACTAAAGTTAAAAACGAAAGGTTATTGGTAACACTAGATCATAAATCCGCAACATGACAAATCTTATCTCTGAGGCAGAACACCTATAGCTCTTCTTCATATTTATAAGCCTTGCATAACACAATTGGTCTGATAAAACAAGGATGCAGAGGTGAGACAGTGCAGGAAAGATTTTATTCAAATTTTTAAACAATGCAGCCTCTGTTGGAATTGGAGTCTCACGTTAGATTTTTATATGAAAATACAGTTTTCATTTTTTTTCTCCAACATTTTTCATTTGACTGTGATTTCAAATGCATTAACACAAGCAAACCTAGTATTAGAGCAGCAAGAAGTACAAATCTACATAAAGCACATAAACAAAAAGCTGTCCGTTACCAGAAACCGCATGATATATATCAACTGATTCTTTTTTTTTTCACTGAAGTTCTCCAAAAACCTCTGTAATCGGCATCATATAAATGCCACATTATTACACAAAGATTCTGTGGTGGTGTTTGTGTAATAAAATAACTGTTTGCAGAAAAAATTTCTATATTTTTAGTGTGATTTTTGCTGTAGCTAAAAATCATTACTCGGTATTATTACCTTGGATTAACACACTTTCATTCAAGTTTTAAAGTCCTTCTTTTCCATAATGTTATACAAATATGTAAAGCTAAAAAAAGTATATAAGGACAAACTATACTGGCACAAAACTTCTGAGTTGATTCTGTTTATTCCGATTCTTCATCTTAGAACTTAGTTCAGTTTTATTGGGAATAATTTCTTATATCTCTCAATTTACTGGCTAGAGCTGTCACAATTATCATTATTGTAGCATTGTGGAACTATAATTTACTGAACATGCTCTGATGCTAAAGGACACAATTCATACAATACATAAACAATACTTCACTTCTCTGTAGTGTATCTTAACAGGGAGCTAGTTAGCTCCTGGAAAAACTTGATTTCAGCTCAATGAAATTACTTTTAACAGAACAGACCAGTGAGAACCCAGGAGATCAGACTGAAGCCACAACAACCCCTTATTTTCCAGGGTTTCCAGGAGCCACCATTGGAGCAGGCTGCATGACAACCACACTGGAGTTCTTCTTGCGATATTTCAACTCGCGATGCATCTGACAGTAGGAGCACCACACACAGACACAGGATGTAGCGATGTCCTTACAGAGAGAACTCTGCAGAGAAAAAAAAATCTGTGATTATGATCTTTTTATTTTTTAACAGGTATTATTGTTTTTAAAACGTAAATTGGCGTATTTTCTTTGTTGTTTGTCTGTGAGAACTTAAAACAAAATGTCAGGCTTCCATTTACTCATTTATTTAATTAATCAAACTACACTGAAGTCTGGAGGCCTCATCTACATTGTATTAGAGTAAGAAAATAAAATATGTAGGCACACAAATGGGAAATTTGGCTAGCAATAACAATAATCATTTAAAGTCAAAGTCTGCAGAATTATAAAAACCTTAATTAGAGCATTTAAGATTTAAAAACAAGTCAGTCGACTAAAAACAAGAACCGCTGAAAGTAAAAGATGAGATTAAAAACCTGAATTGATCTGAGGATAAAAGAGCTTTAGGCTGTTCTGCAGGTTGTTCCAGGTTCACTGAATAACACTCAATTTTCACAGCTCAGTAAAAAGAGTTAGTGCCTGTCAATAATCCAATCATCTGTATGTTATCATAGTAAGGTAGAGCATTAAAAGCCAGTAATGAGGTAAGGAGCTCAAAAACCATTAAGGACAAAAACTCGTTTTCAAACATTAGATAGGAAATGATCGTGCTTCAGTTTTTCTGTATGTTATACCTTGATGCCATATTTGTGTCGAATGCCAACCCTCAGAGCCAAGGCAGCAGGAGGCACAATCAGAGGAATCCCAAAGGCTGATAACACAGAAGGGCTGCAAATGTCACACAGTGGGAGGCAACGGTTCTCATCAAACTTTCCTGCAACCGTGCAGGCAAGACAAGGGCAGCACCAGAAACCATAGCAGCCTGAGAAGAAAAGCAGGTTCATATTGTTAGACACAGTAAATGATTGAATGTGCCCCAAATGTAACACTTTCAGTAAATGCTTTTGAAAGATGGTCGACTCTTACATGAACTCATGTCTTCACAACAGCCGAAGAGGCCAGTGTTCCAGTTTGTCAAAGGGCCTGCCATTGGTCACTGAATGTCAGCACAGACTGAGATCAAACAACCTGTGAACATACAGAAATCAGTATACACCAAGAAAATCTCAATGGCAGAACTGCACGTTTTGCAACAAATTCATTGTGTAGTCCTATTAGATTTTACAGTCATGTTCTGTGTAAACACAATTAGTTTAGAGATAAACATGTTTCTAATAAATTTCCTGTTTTATAGTTGCAACTTTCTGACGCTCAAACCAGCTGGTGCTGGTCATGGGAATGGCATTGAAATGGAGAAAAACCAGAACAGCAATGAGCAGCAGGGAGTGACTGCAAACTATTTCTGCTCTGATTTGACGTGATTATATAAATATAGAGAGTGACAGAGAGAACATAAACAACTGCCAACTGTGGCGAATGCTTTTGAAAAGGTGTGTGTAGTGAAAACTAAAATTTGATCTTTCATAGATATTCAGATATTCTTTTTTAACAGTCAGCTGTGTAGGGTGTGTGCTAGTTTGTGTCAGAGCTCTCAAGTCATGTTCCCGATTGAACTTTTAACAGTCATAAACAAAGCCGGAGCAACAACGATAAGAAGGGCTTCTCTGCATATTTTATCTATTTCATTCGGCCTAATACATCTGATTGATGTTTTTTTCACAGTAGTAAGCTCTGTTTTTATGCATGGTGCCACAAACATTTGATTCTGTGGATCTCGTACTTTAACTTTTGCAGTAGTCCCTTTCAGCTATTTTTTTTCCACTATAAATACTCAATTTTGAACAAATAAATCAAAGATCTTACCTGATAAAGCTGGAAGCCTTGCTCTCACCTCAGATACCTCTGACAGAACATGCCTCCTGTGAGGAGTGGCAGCACATGTATTTTTTAGAAACTTGACGAATGCAATGCTGCAGAACCTGAACTCCTGTATGAAGAGACCTTAAAACAACAACACTCTTTAAAGTGTGACCTGTTGTTTATATGCATGCAGGTGTGGCAAACCTGTCCAAGAAATGTGATCTCTCTTCAAAGAGTCACATGCAGCATTCCCACTAGATGCAATGATTGTGCACAATCTTCGTATCTATTAGTTTATTTATTTGATTCATACTTTTAATTCAATTTCTGCAGTTTTTGTGTTCTAGTTTTTGTGTTGCCTAGTAGGATTTTCCATTGCAGCAACTCAGAGCTTGAGTGTCAAAGACAGATCACTGCCTGGATTACTTGTGTTTTGGGAGAGAAAAAATAAGTCATGTAAAAACAGAAGCAGACCCAAATATTGAGAGTAGTTTCAGTGCAGCGTGTGTGGTAGTGAGAAATTACTCCACTGACAGTTTTACTAAACCAAGTAGGACTATGAGGAAAAGGAACGAGGTGCAACATTTTAGTATGGGATATCATTCTTTTGTGCGGCCTGACTTACTGAGCATTCTGTCAGTAAGCTTCATATACTCCTAAACCCAAGAATTTGCAATATTTCTTGCTGAGTTCACCCCAAAACTCAGAATCAGGGATACAAACGCTGTGAAAAAAAGGCAGAGCTAGTCAAAGTTGGAACAAAAAAATAGGATACACTATACTTAAGATGTTCTTGCCATACAGCAGACCTTACTAACTGGTTGGCCAATATCCATGCAACAGAAAGAACTCTCCTGACAGACTTAGCACATCTTGACAGAACTACACTTTAAAAAATAAGACTATAGAATTTTACAGACAACCACAACAAAAAAGTTGGTGTCAATCAGCACAGATCCAAGAAATGATGACTTTGGCATCAGCTAACATTAAGAAGGGTTCTGTTTGTGGGTCTGCAAAAATACCTGAATTTTGGTTTAACGGGTTTAACAGGTGCAGAATTGCTGCACCTGTTAAAGCACTGGACCTCTGCAAATACGTGCCATGTAGTTGAACTGGTGGTGATCTATCTTTCACTTGGATAGTTTTCACTGTATTTTTGTATTTTCTGTTTATTTCCGGTGATTTCTTGAACTACATTATTTAAATTTTCCCATTTTATTTTCTAGTATGTATTTTATTCTTATTCTTATGAGACAGAGAACAGACAGGTGGGGCTGATACTCATCTCAGCTTAGGACTGACTCTTCATCCTGGAGCTCCTCTCACTAATTCTTTGTCTTTTTTGAAAGGTCATAAAAAGAAAAGAATCACAGATGCAGTGGTTAGAACTCACCTCACAGCATCAACCTGCTGATCAGCTGGTTCTTTATGTGTGAAGTTCATGTTCTCTCTGTGACTGGGTCTCTGGGTGGAATGGAATTCCTGAATGGAGGCGTGTCTCAATGAGACGCGGAGTAATGAGACACGCCTCCGTTCAGGAAATCCAGTCCACAGTTTGCAGCCAGCTAGCAGGCGAGCATTGAGCAGCACTGTGCCTAACCAACTTTACATCACATGTCCGCTGTGTGGAAACATGATATGTACGAATGTATGCATGTATGTCCCAAAAGACAACTTGAGGTAAGTATAAGGTCAGAAAAGGAAGTCAGAAAAACAGGAAATCTAGTTAACACTTTGATGCATAACATGGGTCAAAAATAACCCATATCCAGTGGAAAATGGGTGTCTCCTGATGCAGTCTATGCATCAAAGGGTCAACAGGAAAAATCCCATCCTGAAAACAAATATGCAACTGTGAAGGTACATGTCCACTAGACGCGTTTTTCCTGCATGTAAACGCACCGCATCTGAAAACCGCCCGCATGGTGGGCGGTCACTAGTGGGCCACTACGTGGTCACATGACAGCTTTCAGCTTGACAGTCAGGCAGATGCGTCGGACCAACATGGTGGCTCGGCTGCAAACTTTTTCTTTTATTTTGAAAACACTTCAGCGAAAAGCAATTCTGAAAGTTGGATCTCTGCAGGCCGCATCGGATTTGCATAAAGTATAAGTGGAGTCTATTTTATGCAAATGAGCTGCAGCCTTCTCTGGGGAGACACATCGGATCGCAGCTCGAAACGCTCCGCAACTGGACCAACACGCAGCATGCGGTGCATTTATAGCTGCGATCCGGTGCATCTCCCTGGAGCAGGCTGCAGCTCATTTGCGAAAAGTAGACTCCACTTCTACTTTATGCAAATTCGATGCAACATGCAGAGATCCAGTGCATGCCAAAACTTTTGTCAAATGTCTTAACTAGCCATCGGTGAACTAAAACGAGGACAGATTCAGCTACTGCACAGGTTATTTCTCGTCTCAAATGCTTTCAGAAATACTTTTGTCTGAAGTGTTTTCGAAATAAAAGAGACAGTTTGCGGCCGAGCCGCCATATTGGTCCAACGCATCTGCCGGACTGTCAACATGAGTGCCCTGTGACATGACCAAGTAGAGGTCTGCTGAAGCTCAAATGCTGTCATGCGAAAAACGCATCTAGTGGACACGTACCTTAAGGCTTTCAATTTGACTGTCAATATTTGTTAAATCCAAGACAGATACACACAAAGGGTAAACTTCCCTAACATCACCCCTCTCCAAATAAAAAGCAAAGGGCTGCTTCGTCTGATCAGCACAAATTAAGTATACTGGCTCTTGTAGCATCAACAAATCAATATCATACTTGCCTTGCCTGTAGAGAGGAGTTTATTACAGCCTCATATAAAATCAACAATAATAATAATATTAAAGCAAACAGAGCTCTGGTATCGGAATAGTATTGGTATCAGCAGATATCCAAATTCAGGTATCGGGAGCGGATCGGAAGTGAAAAAATGTAGAGCGGTGCATCCCTACTAATAATTACACAATTTGTCCAAATGCAAGTCTTAGCAACCAAGTTATGATACTGTAATAAGTACTATTTGGGTAAATTAAACCTTTAAAATCTTAGGTAAGATAAGAAGTAGTACTTTGTGTGGAATACTCTGTGTGGTCCTGAATGTGCATCAGTGTGTGTGTGTGTGTGTGTGTGTGTGTGTGTGTGTGTGTGTGTGTGTGTGTGTGTGTGTGTGTGTGTGTGTGTGTGTGTGTGTGTGTGTGTGCGCGTGCATGTGTGAAGCAAGAACTTGGATCTTTTAACATCATCTTTCTGATCTTCCATTCTATTTTCTTTTTCAGTTCAGCACAATGTTCGCATGCGACCATTCGTCATAGCTGAGTCATTCATAGTCCTCAGTTGCAGCAAGGAGCACAGAAGTTTTACATTTTTTATAAGATCTGGTGCAATTGGTTTATCTGTCCACTTTTGAGATGAGACAAGTAGAATAAAATGGTTTTACTGAAATATCACCATTTTAAGCTTAGATTTGGCTGAATTTTCCTGATGGAACTGCAAACCACATACGATTTGTTCAGGGACTGTTGCAACGTTCAAAACAGTTTCTGACTATTCTGTAAATGGTGTCATTTTGGTAATTTAAAAAAAATAGTTACAAACATTTATACAGTATAGCTAAATAGCAAAGGGCTGTGGGAAAATACCTGCACACTGTTGTAATACTTCTGTACTTTCAAACCATTTACAGAACCTGCCCATGAAAAACTAGCCAAAAGCATTGGAGATTTCTTTTTCATTTTTTTGTAAATGTTTTATGGAACTGCACAAATAAAAAAAATGGCATGAAGGTGACAAAAAAGTCATTATGTCCAGTACTTACCATGTTAATTAGATTTTCCCCGTTCTCTTTCAAAAATAGCACTTAACGGTCAACCTGTGAACATTTTTGAGATCTTACATTTTTCAAAGTCAAAATATCAGCTTTATGTAGACAATTATATTGACAGAAAAAGAATAATGGCTAGAAGACTAACCTGGTTTCAAAACACAGGTAAAAAGGTGGCCTTCCATATGTTCTAATTAGATTAGAACAACCACCTAACCTATATGGTGATATGACCCTGGAAACATTACCCAACATGCACTATTTAAAACTATATTAGAAAAAACAATAAACTGGTGCAGTTTTGCTCATAAGCGACCCAGTAGAAAAACTATATAAAGAAATTAAATGATCTTTACAACCCCAACTTAAAAGTTCCGAACACATTAATGCATAAACAGTTAAAATTCAATAATATAGCTACATTGTTCTTCAATATACATTTCTTGTACAACTTATAGAATAGAAAGATACAAAGAAAAATATGAAATAAAACATAAATAGAATCCTTCAATATATTGATTGCAATTATTTTATAATACTAAAACATGTTTTCAGGAGGGAATGTCCCCTCAAAACAATTTCACTCTAAACTACCGACCATGAAACAAAGGTGCCACCTAGTGACGACAACAGACATCTGGTTGTATGGAAATACTCCGTATTGAACAGTTAGTAAGCACTTATACTTAAGGACTGAATATTTCAATTTTATGCTTTTTTTGCACTTCTACTTTGCAACATTGCAGAGAGATATTGCAATTTCTACTCCATTACTTTCATAATTTGTTTATGTGATATATGATAATATATGTCAGTCAAAATGACTGAACCAGCACTTCTACTGTAAACTACATTTTGCTGCCAATAGTTGCGTAGCACACACACTGGACTCATTCACAAATATTTAGTTATCTCAATGCAAAGAGATAAGCATGTACAGCACACAAAACTGTGCAGATTCATAGACATCCAGGTCATGGTATTTCTAAGTATCATTACAGTTCAATGCAGAACAAAGGAAGCCTCTTGGATGAGAGGTGAAATGTCTTTAAGAACCAAAAATCAAGCCAAATCTCTCCAAAACCATCCTACAATGGCTAAAATGTGGCTTTCTGTGCTTGAAGAAATCTATATTTTATATCTCAGTGCAAAGATGTTTACAAGAATTCTTGTCTGCAATATGGAGATATAGGACTGAAAATAGAGGGGTGGATAAGTATGAGCTGGATCTGTACAAAGACAGTGTAGAGTGCATACTTTGCATTCACTTCAACATTTAGGAGACAAGAATCTTTAATTCTGCCATGCGAGCATCCATCTGTCCATTATCTATATATCTCTTAATCCTCATTGGGGTTGCAGGGGAACTGGAGTCTATCCCAACTGGTTTGGGGTGAAGGTAGGGGACACCCTGGACAGGTCACCAGTCTATCACAAGGCTATGCATAGAGACAAACAATCAACCTACAGACAATTTAGAATTATCAATTAACCTCAGCATATTTTTGGAGGCAGCGTATCCGGAGAAAACCCATGCATGCGCAGCGAGAACATACAAACTCCATGCAGAAAGATCCCAGGCCCAGAACTGGGATTCTTCTAGCTGCAAGGCATCAGTGCTAACCACTGAACCCACTGCGCAGCCCTCCATGCAATCATGATGTAGAATAAAATCTTTAAAGACAACTGATATTTTAGAACCAGGAGACAGTTTTCTTTGTGTTTTTGTTCTCTTTAGACCTCTCAGTGCTCCAAGAACCCCATCAATAAGAAGAATCAGATCAGGACGAGGAACCGGATTGGGAGCAGCCCCGAGATGTGAATCCACATAATGGAAGAGAGATGCTGAAAGAATTGTTAATATAGTGACATTTGTGGTGAGACAAAGAAGAAATACAATTCTATTGTGTGCTATCATTTTATATGTCTTGTCTTCTAAAACAACAGGTATCATCCATCCATTAACTGCTGCTGCTTTATCCCATAGAGGGTTGAAAAAACTGGAGGTGACCAGTCCATTGCAGAGCTACACGAAAAAACAGACGACCGTTCACACTCACACAGGTGGCTCATTTAGAATCACAGATTAACCTTCAATGCATGTGTTTGATTGCAGGAAGAAGTCTTTTTTTCACTTCAAAATCTAAGAGGGTTAATAAAGTGAGAAAATTTTATCTGCTAATTTGCAGGCTTAGGTCTTTCTGTTGTGCTGATAGATGTCAGTATGTTAGTAGAGTTGGTTGTAAGACAAGAACATTCGAAGAAGATTTAACATTATCAGTAATGTTAAGTCACATGAGCATCTTTGGACGAGTTGATCTATGCTCACTCTCGTCCAGCCTGAAGGCAAAACATCACTCGTCTAGTAAGTGTTGCACATTTCACAAGAGACAAAACTTAATAAGAAGGGAGGGACATTTGTTATTTTTGGGAGGTCAGAATGTGCACACATCTGTAAGGTACCACCTTTTTGGAAACTTTGTGTCCAAATTTGCACCACAAGAACACCGTGTCGTCTCATCTGCATAAACACAGAGTCGGCTGCTCACTACCTTCCAGAAACATGAATTTGGTGTCAGGATAAACAAGCAGGCCTTGATGCAAAAAAATAGGAATACATGACAGCAGCTGGCCAGAGGCTGTCCTTGCAGCAGCTGGAAGACAACAAACATAAACACTCATAAAAACTGTCTCCCCAGTGGGCACTTTGGAGTTTTTAATTCAGGAACAGATAGATTTATGATGAAGTTGTCCAATGTCGTCTTTTCTTGTTCAGTCAAAATCTAATTAATTGAGGTGAGCTTTGCCTGTCAACATCTGAGCTGCTTCCAAAGCATGTTGGAATGTAGAACATCAAGTTTTCATGTTTATCAGTAGTTGACTGTGTAATCTCATCTCTCCCTCTCTTTCTTCCATCTACCACTCTGACTCTCATCACTAATATTTCCTGTAGTTGTGCTTTATGGTTAAAACCCAGACACTAATTGAGTTTCCTGTACACCGTTGTCAGCTTTCCCATGAACAATGTGCGGCAGCTTACTATTCTCTTCCTGGGGTCTGTTTCACAAAGCAGGTTCAACAAACTCTGAGTGTAACCCTGAACTCTGAGTTGATCTAGTCTGAGATAGGAAACTCTGAATTTCCTTCATTTCAGGGTTAACAGACTCAGAGTTTTCACTAAACCTGCTTTGTGAAACGGACCCCTGCTCAGAAGTGAACTTGATGTGTGGGTGCTTGTGTCTCTATCTGAATCTGTCAAAATGTTCAGTGAACATGTGATTGACATCCATGATAACCAGGAAATTTCCTTGAGGAAGCTTCAAGAAGCAATTGAAAGCACCAGCAAAAATCACAAGTTTCTGATATAATTTTTTTGTCAGACGTCACATCCATGTGCACTTCTACCTGCCATTTCACAGCTTGTAAATGAATATTCTTAATTAAAAAATTTTCTGACCAGTGAATTTGTGAGCAGGAATTACAATTAGTGTCATTCTCCAGACATTTAACTACCAACCTGCCAGTACAAAAAGATCATCATGTATTAAGTTATTTCTGGTGAAGTTCACCAATGACCTTCTAATAGCTTCAGACAGTGGACTTGTGTCTATACTTGCTCTCCTGGGTCTCAGTGCTGCATTTGATACAGTTGATCAAACATCTTATTACAGAGAATGGAACACATTATTGGGATTAAAGAAACTGCATGAAATTGGTTAAAATTCTATTGATCAGACAGATTCCAGTTTGTTCATGTTAATGATTCTTATGCTTAGCTTCACAGGGCTCTGGGTCAGGACCAATATTATTTACTTTGTACATGATCCCCTTAGGCAATATTATTAGGAAGCACTGCATTCACTTCCACTGTTATGCAGATGACACCCAGTTATATTTATCTATGAAGCCAAATGAAACCAATCAGTTAACCAAACTCCAGGCATGTCTGAAGGACATACAGGCCTGGATGATCTATAACTTTCTTCAATCAAATTTGGACAAAACTAAGGTTATTGTATTTGACCATAAACACTTAAGAAACAAACTAACCAGATAGTGAATCTATATGGTATTGCCTTAGCATCCAGTTGTACTGTTAAAAACCTTATTTATTGTTTCTGATATCATGATTAAAAACTGTTTTTGTTTTGCAAAAAATGTTATTTTTGACCAGGATATGTTGTTCAACATGCATATAAAACAAGTTTGTAGGACGGCTTTCTTTCATCTGCATAATATTGTAAAAATCAGCAACATCCTGTCTCAGAGTGATGCTGAGAATCTAGTCCCTGCATAACCTCTAGTCTATTGTAATATCTTAGGGCCAAAGTTAGGGCTGCTCATGAGCACCTGTCTCTTAGTTATCCCTTAGTTATCCTGCTATAGATTTTGACTGCCGTTGGATTCTCATGATGCACTGGGCTCCTCTACTCTCTCTGTAACTTTATACATCACCATTACATGTCACTAACTTTGTGTTTCCCCTGAGTTCCTGTGTCCTGTGCTTGTTCTCTCCACAAATGTCTCTGGATCTAGAGCCACATGTCCGTGATCTGCAGCTGCTGGCCTCACCACCTGCTATCCTGCTATTCCTAACCCCTCACTCTCACCTAACAGTGTCAAGGTAGATGACGGTCTTCCCCGTTTTTTTTTTTTCTGTTTTTTTTTGTGTTCCCTCCCACCGTCGCTCATAGGGAATCCGAAGGCATCTTTAGATGATTTGGTTTTCTGTTCTCTGTAATTCATAAGGTCTGTACCTTACTATGCTAAGTGCTTTGAGATGACATATGTTGTGAATGTGCACTATATAGACAAAACTGAATTGAATTGAATTGACTTTTATTTTTAACCCCTTCACGTGCTACGCACAAACACAGATTGCAAAATCATTTTTGCACCAAAAACAGAACCTTTCATAACAAGGCAACACCTAACTGGGATATTCCTTCATCTGCTGGTGATCAATAGCAGAGCATCCACTCAGAGAGCAGTAGTGTTTGGTTACTACTGTAGCAGCAACAGGACCATTAATGTCAGAATCTCTCAAAGTCCGTATAATAGCGGTGCAACTATTCATTTGACAGCTACTTTGAGTGGCAGTTGTTTAAATGATCCCTGCAGGAGAGCCAAAGGTGCATCCCCACCACAGCCAATAAATATAACTACATGCAGGAGCATATATACAATACCATTCGAAAGTTTAGAAATTTTCTTATTTTTGAAAGAAAAACATTTTCTTCAATGACAATAACATTAAATTAATCAGAAATACAGTCTAGACATTGCTAATGTGGTAAATGACTATTTTAGCTGGAAAGGGCTGATTTTTAATAGAATATCTACATAGGGGTACAGAGGAACATCTCCAACAACCATCACTCCTGTGTTCTAATGCTACATTGTGCTAGCTAATGGTGTTGAAAGAGTAATTGATGATTAGAAAACCCTTGTGCAATTATGTTAGCACATGAATAAAAAAAAGTCTGAGTTTTCATGGAAAACATGAAATTGCCTGGATGACCCCAAACTTTTGAACAGAAGTGTATATAGATCCATAAACCAAAGCAGCTCTACTAACAAATGATAGTTGACAGTTCTTTCATTTCTACATGTTGTCCAGAAGCATCACAGTTTAGAAAGCATACCTAGTTAGAGACAGTATTTAATGACAGCTGTTCATTTAAATCTGTGAAATGGTGTCAGGAAGTTAATGAGTCACTATTTGTCTGATGTGGTAGGGGGTATCAAGCTGTGGTGGACATTCAGCTCACATATGTAGGGTGGCAACAGTCAGCCAGTCCAGCTCTCTCTTCTCTGGCTTCCACCTTGTTTACCTTTTCTTTGGATAATTTCTCATTTAGTTCTGTAAAATAAACTTATGCTTAGTTACAGCTCACATGTAATCTTGCCTCCAGTGTCCAGCCTTGAGCCGTGTTGTGACTCTGTCTATCTATTATCTATCTATTGCTTCAGGTATATGAGACAGATCTAGTCACTGGTCTCTTCTTAGCCGTCTGTTTTGGCACCACTGTTTGCAGCAACCTCCTCACTAGGTCCAGGCGTCCTGTATTGATCAGAGCCCTGGATAACTCCGTGACCTCCGCTGTGTGTGTCCTGTAAAGGTACTTCAGCTCAGCCTTCACTACGTCCTGAGGATACCTCTCCTCTGCCTTGTGCACCCACAGCTCCAGCTGGGTGATGGCAGAGCTGGGATCAGGGCCTCCCTGCATGAACAGAGCCAGGAGGGCCTGTAGGAGGCAGCGCAGGGCTGTGGCATCTCTGCTCCCTGGTCTCTCCAACTCCACGACCTGTTTGAAGCAGTCTGCAGCATTCTGCTGCTCACCTTTCATTAGGAGGCAACGTCCTCTGAGCACGTGGAGGTCTGGCAGACTATCGGCATGCTCAAACTGTAGAGCATGAGAGATCCTCACCAAAGCACTGTTCACTGCACTCTCATCTACTAACAGGCTCTCCTGGAGTGCGTCTACACCCATGTAGTAGTACACCTGAGAGGAAGACATGAATCTGATAAACCTATTGAAGTTAAAACAAACACAATTTTGGACCATTTGTATCACAGTTTATGTATTTTACCTGTGCCATTTCTAGATAAGTCCGCAGACATGGACGCACACTGAGCACCTTGTCCAAGTCTTTTCTAGCCTCAGTTAGCTTCTGTCGGTCAGGTATTCCACCTTCCCCATGCTTTGCCTTGTCCAGGTCCCTGACATATAGGATCATATTGATCTAAAAGGAACACAGCACCATGTTGTAAAGATTTTATCTCATCAAAAGTAAGTATATTTGTATTTCATGCAGCTGTTTGCAGTTCAGGACCTCGTTGTTAACATTTACAGATAAATACTGCACATAAATGAAACCATTAACAGTTGATACCACAACAGAACAAACTATCCAAATATGTCAGTTCAAGCATTGAAAGGATCTGACATGACAGTAGACTGGGGCATGCTGACTTAAAGTGTTTCAGCTGCAGTACCTTGGCGCGGGTGCAGTAAGCCTGCCAGTTGAGCTCTGGGTCTGGCAGCACATTCAGGGCCATGTTGCAGATCCCTGTGGCCATCTCATGTTTGCCCAACAGAAAGAAGACCTTGGCTAGAAGGTTCAGGACGAATGCATCCTTATTGGCCAAATTTATGGCCTGAAGATACAGACAGTTCTGTTATTGTGGCACATATAGAGTGATTGCCTTGTCACAAACTGTCCTCTAAAGTAGGACTAACGTACGTTCAACATTAAATGAAGTCACATTAAGATGAGACATGCATAACTTTTACAATGTGTAAACTTAAAACCATAAAGCTGCTGAGGCTATACATCTGCACCTATTGTCTTTCATCCCAAATCATAGCTTTTTTTCCAGCAGGTATCACATAACACACATACTACTCACACACATGAAGAGGAAAAAGATCTAGTTCAGAGCTAGTGACTTCTAGAGTAGCTCCATACAAAACAGTCCTCACTTGTGTTTTTTCCTGGCTTGTCTGAAATTTAAATATGTGAGTGAATTTACCGTTCCATAGCAGAACAAAGGATCCGAGGCTGAGAAGCCACAGTCATGTATCGACATGGGCACAGAGGAAAACTCATCCTTCCTCTCCAACATGATGCCAACATAACACCAGGCTAGAGCTGACAGGAGAGGTCAGAATGAGACTAATTAATGAGATATGAATGCAGGACTGGTGCTTGTAGTAAAGTGTTTTAACATTGTTGTGCTGTTGCCAGTACTTGCACTCCAATTAAATATTTCCAGAAGGGTTTTACTGCATATTTTGTCTGCAAATGTACAGCAGAGCAGATATATTATCCCTACAGAAACATGCAGTGTTTACCTTTGTGCTGCATTTTCTCAGATTCCAGAGTTTCTTTGAGAAGTCTGAGTCCCTTATTGTAATGAGAGAGTCTGGAGTATTCAGAATCTTCTTTGGTCTTTACTATGTTGTCCAGTCTGCAGAAAGTAAACAACTTCAGTATTTTCATGCTATGTAATGATATCTAAATCTTCTGAGGTTGGTGCTGTACCTTATATAGTTGGTTGCCATTTTAAAATACCAGCTTCGTTTTTCCTCTGTTGGTATCTGAAAAACAACAGCGGGCCGACGGCACTGGTTAATGGTTATTTCAAAGAAATGTGCACAATTTTTTTTTACTTGTCTGAAATGTAAAAAAAAAAACAAACAAGATAAAACTCTCATTGTGCCAATTTCTTATTTTGTGCTACAATAAATGAGTTGACTTTCTGTGGAGCTAAGCTAATTATACACGGGCCACATCTTCAAACTACAGCAAAAGATTGCAGATGAAATGACTCATACAAAAGCAATGAGTCCAAAAATATCCAATAATTACCAGCACTCCATGGTTAAACTAGCAGCCAATAAGAGGCTGGATTATGTAGTCACATACTGATGTGTATTATTAACATCTAACCAGCTCCACCTTACATTCTCCACTTTCATCCATAGCAGTTCAACATTCAAAGTATCTTTATTCTGAGTATTTATGTCTCCATCTCACCAGATGACCTCCATAATCCAGGGCTCTGTTGTAAAGCGTCAGTGCTGCCATTAGTCTCTCTCTCAGGTCATCCTCGCTGTCCAGCTCCACATCGTACGGATAAACGTAGGCCTGTTCAGCCAGGCAGCGAGCAGCCAACAGTCTGCTTTCCTCCTGACAGGCCTCTCCAGCATCTAAACCCATGAGGTGAGACACTTTATCCACACACTCTCCTGCATCCAGCTCTCTCCCCAGCTTGTCGTACACGTAGCCCAGGTTGGCCCAGGCGTTGAGGTTCCCAGGATCCTCTTTACAAATACTCCTGAAAGGCCAAAAGACAGTGTGGAGATTTTTAAAAAAGAACCTTCATTGGGGTCTTGAACATTTAATGCAATTTAACATTGTTTTGATCAGTTTGATTCTTTTCTTGACCAAACTATAGGTAAAGACATTTTAGCTATACTACACTGTAAATTATGTTAAGTTCATTCAAATTGGAAGCATAAGTTCTCTTGCTGCCTTGTAACTTTGGATGTTTAAACTAGCTGAGTTAACACAAGAAAGCAATTTTATTAAACTTCATATATTAAGTTGAATCAGATAGTCACGTACACAGTAGTTGCAGACAGACTGGCTTTGTTTTTACATTTTTTTTACATTCAAGTTTTAACAGTTTTTTCTTCACTGAACATTTCATTGAGTTTGCAGTCCCCTTTATTGAAGCCACTTTAGCCCTAAGTTCATAGAAAGACAATCTGGGAGCCTGTTCCTGGTTATAGTGAGATACATGGTAAGTCTATGGATAGACAGGGCCTAAATTCAGTGCTAATTCTGTCACACTTACAACTGTTTAGAATTCCAAAAAATAACAATCGTAGTAGATTTAGCATGTATTAAAAACGCACCGAAAGTTTTCAACATATCTGTTCTCTTAATCTACAAAAAGTTTTATTTCTTTACTCTTCTTTAATTCTATTTTTAAGTTCAATTTACTAGAAATAAGCAAAACCCATGTTTTTTTTTTTTTTAAGTAGAAAGGATGAGTTGATTTGACAAAAAAGGATTAATAATATTTTACAGTGTAGTATAAACATGAATTTATGTTTGTCCACTTTGGTCTAGACTAAATATCTCAACTATGGGAGATTTTAGTTATTTATGGCAGCCAGAGCATGAACTGACTTTTCGTCCAAGATAAATTGACATTTTGAGATTTTAGTGAAATGTCCTGACAAGTGGTTGGGTTACCATGGAAATTTGTACACACATTTTTGTTTATGGCTAAATTATAGTTTGTTCACCCTTAGCATTTTGTTTTATTTAGCAATTTTATTAGCAATAACTGTATAGGTCAGTATAGGTTAGCAGTCTTTATAGCAAGTGTTAGCATGCTAACTTAGCTAACTAAGCATGGCCAGTATTATACATGTTAAGGCATTAGCATATTAGCCTTGCTATTATAAGCACGTCAGCATTTAGCTCTAAGCACCACTCTGAGTACAGCTTCACAGAGCTGCTGTGTGATTAACTGGTGTGTTAGATCAATATTTCCTCAGCTACCAGGAAATTGGCTGTAGAATAAAACTTAATGTTGTTACGTAAAACAGTAGCAGGAAAAAAAGAACAAAATCATATGCATATTTTAATTAAATGACACAAAATAACACTGTGTATATGAGTCTGTTCGGTATTACCATGTGCTATTTGAAAGTTAGAGGTATAAGAAGCAAAGCTGTATAATAGTTGTTTATTATATAAGCTCAGCTAAAAATAAAAAAGTTTAGGCATTCAGTGTGGTTGAGCTTAACGCTAAAGTGTATGCAAATGACAGTCTGAAGTATTTCTGTTCTACACAAGCATGCAGGAAAATACATGAATGCTCAGATCTTTAAAGAAATCAGGCATTGACAGTGTATCAAAGTCAGCTCTGTAATTCAACTGCCGTAGTGATTATTCTGAATATTCTACCACAAATAAGACGATAGTGTATTATTACCTGAATATTTCCTCAGCTGTCTCCAACTGTTCAAGGTGAAAAGCCAGCAGGCCCAGAAGATTTCTGACAGCGTACTGAAGATATCCAACTTCAGCCTCTAGCTCAGTTCGCAGACTCTCCTGTTTCAGGTAAGTGTCCCGATGTCGAAGCTTCACAGGTCCAACAGGATCACAGTTAAGATTCAGCTCCAGGTGGAAGTGACCTGGGATGTAGTCCATGTCCTCCATGAGAGACTCAATGTCCTCCGTGTGTTCTGCTTCCATGGCCTCCTTTTCTTTTTCCTCAAGAAACCTTTAAAACATACAACAAAATCCTGCCGGTGTATATTTTATCTGAAGATCGAAAGAAAACAGCTCTTCCTCCTCAGTTTACTGTTACACAAACCACAGTTTCTCTCCGGGTGCAGGCAGGTTGAACAGGTTGAGCTTGTGAGTAACTAGGGAGTGGAATAACATGTATGATGCACCTTTTCCCTATTTTGGATTGTCATTTATGACATTCTCAGTAAGCTACACAAAAATCATATGTATGTCCTTTTTAAAAAATTTTTTCAGAAAATTATATTTCTTCATGTGTGTTTTGTCTTGATTTTTTTTAGGCTGTGGCTCAGTAACAGAAATACCATTTGACATTCCTTAAAGTCATTACTGACAGGATGATTTAATTTAATGTCTTGGTTTTTGCAAAAATGTTCTTGACGCCTTGTTTCTGGAGACAGTGTTAGCTGTTTTGGCCCCTCTGTGCCTGTGTTAGTGGCCCATAGAAGATTGTGACTCATCAAGCTCAGTGTAAATGAAGAAACACTCAGTAAAACATTCTCCCTCCGTCATGTAGTGTATGTGCTTGCAAGCATATCTTTAATTAATTTAATATACTTTAGGCAGAATAAAAAAAGCAAATTATCAGTAAGGAGTTTTATGATGAGCTGCTGACAGGCATGTAATCACCTGGAGGAAATATGCAAAAACTTTCAACAGGTGAACAAAAGCAAACATTCTCTGTGAATCCTCTCTTTGAACATGCTGTCTTAAACAATCAGATAAACATGATATGCACATTTTGCTCTCTGCAAACCCCAATTCCAGTGAAGTTTGGACGTTGTGTTATACGTAAAAAAGAAATGTTTTTAAAAACCCAGAATACAATGATGTGCATGGAGTCAGTCTATATACAGGTTTTGGAGCAACATATTTTCAGGGACGTCCTGTTTATTAAACCACATGCTGCACGTGTTACAACAGCGCAGCTTCATAGTAAAAACATGCGGGTACTAGACTGGTCTTCCTGCAATCCAGACCTTTCTCGCATTGAAAATGTGTGGCGCAAAATATGACAACGGAGACGCCGAATTGTTGAGAGACTGAAGTCATACGTCAAACAAGAACTGGAAAGAATTACATCTACAAAGATTCAACAATTAATGTCCTCAGTTCCCAAATGCTTATTAAGTGTTGTTAAAAGCTGTGTTTGGAACATGTTGCAAGCCTCACATTAAAAATGAGTGAATATTTGAAAAAAAAAAAACAAAAAAAAAAAAACTGATAAACAAAAACATTTATCAGTTTGGACATCATATATCTTGTCTTTGTAATTGTATATAGGTTGAAAAAGATTTGCAAATCATCGTATTCTGTTTTTATTTACATTTTACACAATGTCCCAACTTCTTTGGAATTGGGGTTTGTAGATTGCTTGTGCATACAAATCCAAACTCTTCCACCAGAGGGTAAACTTGTGTTATGATAAACTAGACTTGCAGAGCAGCTACAGCATCTATGTGTTCGATGCTGAATGCCCACTGTCATACTCAGTGTCTCATTGGTCTCAATGGGTTACCAGACAAGTGCAAGCTCTCTAAGAAAACAGGAAAAACTGTACAAAGCCTGAGCACTTCAGGCTCCTCAGGAGAGGCAATTCAAGGAAAAATCGGTGCTCCACTGACTGCTGAGGTGTAAAAGTGAAAACTGCAACAATAACAGATACATGGAGCCCAACAGTAGGCTGATAGTGAGAGCAGTTTAGACATAACAAGAACAATTAATTATTATTATCATTAGCAGTCCAATAGAAACTATGGTGGGATGATGGCTGGACTACCGACATCCTAGGATGTAGATTGTTGAAAAGTGACAGAACACATATGAGATGTATATGACATATCAATCTATGTGCTAGAGACCTATAGATTTTTTAGTGCACTTTGAAGACCACAGCTCTCGATTGACGTGATGCAGAAAAGACCGGAGGATTTGTTTATAGGTGAAAGAAATTAATATATTAGATTAGATTAAATTAGATTGGACTCAACTTTATTGTCATTGCACAAGCATTAAGACAATGAAATGCGGTTTGGCTTCTAAACAACAATGCAAAAAGCAGCAGTAAAGTCAAATAAATTTGATTGGCAGCACAAATATTGGACACTTTCTATGTCTTTTAAATTGATAAAAGATGTTTTTAAACTTGGACACATCTGTTGTGGGTCACCAGACCTCATGGAAGTGTTCATTAGTTTACAGTATATATACTTATTATAGTAATAAATTTATGTTTTTCACCATATTTTTTTATATGACAGCCTTAACGGGTGTCCTGTGGTTCTTTAAGTTGTCTAGAAAATGGGGATGTTTGGTGTCATAGTGGCTTTTTGCCACTCTTCAAAGTGGTCAGTGTTAGACTGAAAATAATCAAAGTGATCTCATGCTTTCCCCTGGTAAAATGAACACATATGTTCTGGCCTAGTCATGATGAGACACTCACTGACGGCTACTAGCAGCTAAAAGATGTGTGCGTTTATGTGGTAACAGGAGTGATGAGTCACTTGCGAGTGAGTCACGTTGCATTTAAACTGTTTTGTCTGAATTGAATTGTACTTCAGCCTTGTACTCAGGACACAGCCCTTCTGACAAGGAATTAGCACAGACACACAGGTCTATGGCAGCAGTATTCCTAACGCTGAACATGTAGGTGTTGGTGGGACTAGAAACTGCATCACCTTGGGCAAAACTATGCAAATGCAGAAACAAACATGCAAACCTCACACTTTGAACAGAGCTGCTGCCTCAGAACTGCCTTGATGGATAGAGTTGCTATCAGAATGTGTTGCATAATGTGAATTCAGTACTGTAGATCTGCCACAGTGGGCAGCCCTTTTCCATTTATACCATGTGGGTGTGCAGAAATCTGAAAATGTTCTGCTCTCAACAACCGTTGCCATGGTGGTCATCGTGGATACCAGGCTGATTGCATGGTAACATAATGATTACAGATGCGTGTTTGTATGACTCTGCACCCTCAAAGCCAAAGACAGAATTTTAGTGTTTTGTTCAGAAATGATCCAGTTCAAAAGACATGTTTACATTCCAGCAGCTAAGAGACAAAACAAAGGCATTACTAGAGAGAGGTTGACCCCTAATAATCCCTGTGGCCTTCACCGTTTACTAACCCTTCTAAAGAAGGATTAGGATATGTGTACCACATGCTGGTAAAGGTCCTTTTGCTTTTGAACTAACCCCTTGTTAACCTACTTAGTTGTTTTGGTGTCTGACTTACGTTTTACTGATTACTTGTAAAATAAATAAATAAATAAATATATACAGAATGGACACTGCATCTTACAAGCAGCATCCACATTTTTGTACTAATATTCATTCACCTACATTGAATTTGCAATGCATAACTTAAAGAAGATGGGAGCTGACAAGGTCAAGTTGGGGACCGTCTAAAACAGGGCTACTCAACTTACCATTGCTCATGGGCCACATAGAAAAATATCTCTGTTTGTGTGGGCCGCAACCTAATAGTACTAATTTAATATGACTGAATTATGTAAAAGACATTTAAATAATCAAGGTAATATTCAATAACAAAATATTTTAAATGTACTACAATAGAAAGACAATTTCATTAGGCTTTTGTAAAAGTTAAATAAGATTTTGTTGAAAATATATTATACTTGGCCTTATAGATCTATTTGTGGCTGTTTTCTGCATTTCCAGTAAAAGCAAAAAGGCCAAATGTCATGACATAAAAAAAATGTCATATATATCAAATTACAAAATGGTGCTTTATTCACAAAATATGAACAAAATACATACTTACTGTATATTAGCACTTTTTTTTGTAACAAACAAAAGCACTGTTTCAAAGTTTTTAAAATATTTTTCAAGCAATGCTTTTTTGAGAAATTAACTAAATTACATCAAAAAACTAAGTAGGCTTTATTCCAAAAAAAGTAAATAAATTAAGAGATTGCTTATAAAAATTAATTGGCCTACTACTCCAAAAAATAAAGTAAAAATTAAATCTTGCACATCACAAAAAAGTTCATCTGTGGCCAAAAACCAACCACTGTAAAACATAGCTCTTTAGGTGACCTACTTTTTTGAGCAATGAGGTATTACCAAATGAAATTAAAAAAACATAGGTGTGCATTATTCACAGAAATTGTGCATCAACAGGCAGCTCTGACAGAAGAGGTCAAAGCTAAAACAATTACACTCAGTTGAAATCAGGACATTGTATCACATTTCTTAGCATGGAGAAGCAAAGTCAAATTCACGCAGGATTTAAAATAAGAAAAAATACTTTCTGAAGTGTCTCAGTAACAAAATAGTGGCAGTGTAGATGTTGCCACTGGCAAGTTCACCCAAATACTGAACACAGATAGCAGGTTCAACTGACTGACCTGTGAACGTAGGTTTGGGAAGTGTGTGAAGTCATTGTCACCATGGTCTTGATAAAGAGAGAGCTTCTCCATGAAAGCAGAAACATCATTCACCAAGGCAGGCAGCAATTTGTTGTTTCCCCTGGAGCTTCAAATTTAGGGAGTTCAGGTGCTTGGTTGTGTCAACCAGAAAAACCGCTTCCAGTGCAAACTTCTCATCGTTGACATGATACAGATCGGTATGCTTTCTCTGCGCAGTGAAGGCTCGAATCACCAGCAGTAAATCCACAAACTTCTCCAGTACAATGCCTCTGCTCAGCCATCGCCCTGCGGCGTGCAGCGTCAGGTCTTCATATTGTGTGCCATATTCTTCAACTAAGGTGCAGAACTGTGGAATGGACTGTTTCTGGCAAAGAAGGCACACTGGCTTGTTATTTACCTCCACAAAAGCAAATTCTTCCTCCCATGACTGTTGAAATGTTCTGTGTTCATCACATAACTTGCGTTTAACTTCACCGGCAGCATCCATGAACGCCACTTCGATTGGTCTTCTTTTGAGTCTTTTTTTTGGCGGTTAGCAAACAACCTTTTGCTGCATTACCGCCACCAACTGGTACAGTCCCACAATTGCAACACTAACCTGCCTGTTGTCAGTAGGTCAAACATATTGCCCTCTGGTGTCAGCATATCAGAAACTTCTTGTCCTCATTAAAAGTACAAAAAAATATATTTACTGCTTACAGTAAGCCGTGGGCCGCACCACTACAGCGTGCGGGCCGCATGCGGCCCGGGGGCCGCGGGTTGAGTGGCGCAGGTCTAAAATGTGCTTGCAAAATGGTCAGGGCAGCCGTTTTGTTTATTGATTTGTCTCTGTTATGCACACGTCAAGTCAGCTTCATTTTTACTCTGGACTTCCTCACATAGAATAAACAACTTCTTAAGAAAATGCAATATGGTCGAATGAGCTCGTATACCTGCTTTTTTGTCGGTGGTTTTGTCTTTTTTTTTTTTTTAATTCTTACTTAATATTCATCTGGGCCTCCATTCATGATATACACAACATCCAGGTTTTGAGGGAACATCCAGAACTACACTGATCAGCCAATATTTAAATCAGACAGATGAGGTAAATAACATTGCTCATCTTGTTGTGATGCTATATTCTGCTAAGAAACCTTGAGTCCTGGCATTTGTATCGATATTACTCTGTTATGGACTACGCACCCTCTATCCCCATGGCAATGCCCAACACCAGTGACTGTCCAGAACAGGAAAATGCTTCAGAACAACTTGGGGAACATGACAAAGACTCCAAAGCACTGACTCAGACTCCAAATTCCCAGAATCTCTTTCCAGTCATTCATGCATGGGATGTGCTCGACCAAGCCCGGTCTATGAATACCCCACAACACAATGTACAGTAAGAATCTACTGTCAGTGTCCTCCCTCCAGACAACACATGACACCCTCTGAGGTCTATGGGTCAGTGGATTGGTGCCATTTTGGTGGTACAAGGGGAACCGAACCTGTTGGCAATGCTGTGGCCCCGTGCAATCCTGTGTTTTGTTTTCCAACTGTTAAAACCTCCTGCTCAAATTCCACTTGGGTTAGAAATACTTTTTAAAAGCAAGGTTTAAGTACAAGACATTATATTCAGATTAAGTTGGGTGAACCGTTAACATTTTAAACGAGTCTATCTGCTCCATTTGAAAAGCAGCTGAACATATACAAAGCATAGAGACAAACAAGGAGGACAACTGAAAGTCACTCAACTGAAGTGTGTGTATTGTTGTGTCAGAACATGTTTCGTTCCTCCTTGTCTAGAGCTCAAACACAGGTTAACCAGAGGCCAGAGACTGTGCAGCAACCAAGCATCAAAGTTCTCTAACTTCCATCTCTGCTGAGACATGATGGTTGCACTGACATGCAATGTTCCCTCTAATTTTTCCTGAGTCTGAGCAAACACACAAACTCCCTGAGCGTCCCTTGGACCACTGTGAGCAACATCAGACGTGTCCACTGTGGTCACACCAGCATCACATCCATTCAAGTTACATGGTTCATTAAAAGAATCAAATTACAGCATTTACATTTCTGTTAAAACACTTTGTCAACAGGAGCCAGTTGAAGGCTGCAGTGATTTTAGTGACACTACAATGTATAAGAGTGAAGTTATTGAATATTTGTCTCTCTTTACTGTTGCAGCGGTTTTGCAAATTGCAGACGGACCCTGTTCACTCCATAGACACCAGTGTTATTCCTGTAGCTTGAAAGACAGCTACTTTTGATAAAACTGGGCTTGTAGCACATTGTCTGCCTTGCAACAATGGGAAAGAGGCACCGTTTATGTTTTGACAACCTATATCTAATGAGTTATTGATGCTGGAAGTCTGAATCTGTGAATATCTTTCCAACTTTACTGAACTTGGGGCAACTACCACCTAAGGAGTGATATATTTAATTTTGAAAAAAACATTTAGCCATACTTAAAGCTTTAAGTGCTTTATTAACACAGAACTAAAAATTTTGTATTGTTTTATTATCACAGGTTCTGTCTGAAAAGAGGTGGCATCATTTTAAACAGTGAAATCAAACTAACAAAATGTAATGACCAACCAGTGGGCAATACTGGATTCTGCAAATACATAAACAACTTTTTTTAAAAATATGTCTTATCATAACACAGTTAATGTATTAACCTATTTTTGTGTGTATGCATGTATTTATTGATTTATTTAGTACTGTTAACATATCAGAGTTCTGAGTGAATTTTTCTTAAGAAAAAGGCCATTTATTGATCACATATAGGCTGTTAAATGTTTATTAAAAACTAAAAAGCATTTTTAAAAAAACAACAGGCATTTATTGAGTCACTAAAATACTGTAGAGTACAGACCACATCAGCATGATTATAAGCATCCTCTGGTAAATTAACAACCAGATACTGATGTCTCTCACCATATGGACTTCAGGAGATGACTGGGGGATGATAAACTGTGACCTACTGGTTGGGTTCTCTCTGTTCTCATGTTTCTTACATATTTGTCCCCTGACAGCCGGGTCCTAATGTTTTTTGAGCAACACACCATACTATAACGTTTTTACAATGATGGTTCTACTATGAAGCCAGTTTGACATGTTCAGGTGTTCTTTGTGTGAAAACTCAGAGATTTCAGGTATCAGAAGGTGGTTTTCAGCTTTCTTTGTTAACTTTCTGCTTCAACTTTAAACTACATTTCCTTCACTAACCCAGCCCTCTGGACTTCCAGTAAGCTGTGTTCCTATTGGCTGTCCAGGTGGCTGCTCAGGTGTTATCAGGAACACCTGAGCAGCTTGGTGTTATCAGGAACACCTGAGCAGCTCAGTGTCTTCCTGCTTTATTTAGCTGCAGCCAAACATTTCCTCTGCTTCTCTTCACCACAGAACCGGGTTTAGCTCCATTGCTTTAGTTTGTTCTTTAGGTGTTGGCTTGCAGCTTCCAGCAGTAAAATAGACTTTAATGTGTTTCTTGGTGTGTTTTAGGGCTTTGTACTGGATAGTTGTCTTGGTAAATGAGGTTCTTTAGCCACAGTGATTAGTGGATTTGGTACAGCTGAGTTGTGTCTTTATCTTGGCTGTAGTGAGTCTTTAGAGGTTTTTGGTCAGACACATTCTGTATTCTTGTTCGAGAACCAATGTTGGTTGTCCAAAAGGTGAGAGTTCCTGTCCTGATTCTCTGTTCTCAGAGGTTCTCTGGTAGGCTGCAGGAGACTTTAGCATTTGGGTTGTGCTAGTTTGGTTTTTGTATGGTTTCATTTGGACGACTATCTTGAGGCCCCTCCATGTGGTTTAGTGAGGTTTTCTGCAACAGTTCTACAAAGCAACCTGCAGCAGAAGAGACTTTGAGAGTTTTTAGGAAGTTCTGGAGACCAGACTTTAAAGCAGCAGAGACATTTGTCAGCAGTTTGAGCAGGAGAAGGTGAGCTTCAGAGTAGAAATGAGATGGAAACCTTCTTGACCCGTGTGGTGAGGTCCTGTACCAAGAGTTTGAGCAGGTTGTGAAGAGTCTGTAGTTCTTTGGTCTGAAAGCACAAGAAGAGTCGACTCATTAAAGGAGAAAACAGGAGATATTGTTGGTTCTTCTGTCGCTCTGCAGTTTCCTTAGACTGAATATCAAGTTTATATTTTAAATGATTTGCCATGTGAGCCCAAGAAGACTTCAATAAACTCCCTCCATCCCCTGGACACAACATATTTTATTACCATGTTAAATCTTTTTTTTTTTTTTTTTTTAATAATTTTGAGTTTTAATCCTAGTTTTAGCATAGTTTTTTCTCTTTGCTTGTTTAGTTTTGTCATCTGTGTAAAAGGTGCTAAACAAATAAAGTTGGATTGATAAACTGAATAACTGACTAACTCATGATTGTGACAACAGAAGTATTTTCATTGTGATTTAAGGGTTTATTTCATTTTTAAGGTTGGGGTAAAAATCTTGACAGAAAAAGAAGATTAAAGAAATAAACTACATGACAAAAAGCAATTAAATCAAAGGAAAAAAAATTACTACAATAACTTTTTAAAAGTTTCATTATTAAAAAGATTTAAGAAATTTAGGATGTAATTTTCTAATTAAACATTTAATTTTTTAATTAAATGTTTTGTGTTTTTAAGGGTTTAATAATCTAATCAAATGTTTTGCATTTTTTAAAATGTTTAATATTATTCTTGTTTAATTTTATTTTTTAAATGTTTAATTATGGAAAATACTTTATCTGTAATTTTTAATATTTGTATTTTAAAAATGTTGTTTAATTTCATAATGACATATATTGTATCTTGTCGAATTATCTAATTCAATATTTTGTCTGTTTAATAGAGTTAAACATTAAATACAATTAAATTATATATACATATACCACCTTTTAATGTTTAGTTTTCTTTTTAAATGCTTCATTTTATTTTCTGTTTAATTCCTATTTGAAGTTTTATTGTCTTTAAGATGTAATTTTCTAATTAAACATTTAATTTTTTAATTAAATGTTTTGTCTTTTTAAAGGTTTAATAATCTGATTAAATGTTTTGCATTTTTTAAAATGTTTAACATTCTTCTTGTTTAATTGTATTTTTTAAATGTTTAATTGTGGAAAATACTTTATCTGTAATTTCTAATATTTGTATTTTAATAATTTTGTTTCATTTCATAATGACATGTATTGTATCGTGTCGAATTATCTAATTCAATATTTTGTCTGTTTAATAGAGTTAAACATTAAATACAATTAAATTATATATACATATACCACCTTTTAATGTTTAGTTTTCTTTTTAAATGCTTCATTTTATTTTCTGTTTAATTCCTATTTGAAGTTTTATTGTCTTTAAGATGTAATTTTCTAATTAAACATTTAATTTTTTAATTAAATGTTTTGTCTTTTTAAAGGTTTAATAATCTGATTAAATGTTTTGCATTTTTTAAAATGTTTAACATTCTTCTTGTTTAATTGTATTTTTTAAATGTTTAATTGTGGAAAATACTTTATCTGTAATTTCTAATATTTGTATTTTAATAATTTTGTTTCATTTCATAATGACATGTATTGTATCGTGTCGAATGATCTCATTCAATATTTTTGTCTGTTTAATAGAGTTAAACATTAAATTACATTAAATTATATTAAACAGACAAAATATTGAATGAGATCATTCGACACGATACAATACATGTCATTATGAAATGAAACAAAATTATTAAAATACAAATATTAGAAATTACAGATAAAGTATTTTCCACAATTAAACATTTAAAAAATACAATTAAACAAGAAGAATGTTAAACATTTTAAAAAATGCAAAACATTAAATCAGATTATTAAACCTTTAAAAAGACAAAACATGGGCACCCATATAGCTCAACGGGTTAAGCGGGTGACCCATGTACAGGGGCTGGTCCCTAATGCAGCGTCCCGGGTTCGATTCCCGCTAGTGGCCCTTTGCTGCAAGTCTTCCCCCGACTCTTTTCCCCCCTTTCCTGTCTGTCTCTCACTACGCCTATCCAATAAAAAGCTGAAAAAGGCCAAAAAAGACAAAACATTTAATTAAAAAATTAAATGTTTAATTAGAAAATTACATCTTAAAGACAATAAAACTTCAAATAGGAATTACACAGAAAATACAATGAAGCATTTAAAAAGAAAATTAAACATTAAAAGGTGGTAAAACATTTAAAAAGAAAAACCTTAAAGATTTAATCGAAACATTAAATATTGGGAAAGAAAAAGAAACTCAAACAAGCCGATAAAACATTTGAAAAAACAATTAAACATTAAAAAGACAAAACATTTGGAAATCAAATCAGACATTAGAAAAGAATAAAAGGTGAGAAAAGAGCAAAACTAAACGTTTAAGAAGAATCAATCTAAAGACAAAACATTTGAAAAGACACCAGTTAGACTTTAGAAGATCAAATTAAACAGAAGAGACAATAAAACGATCAAAAAGAGCAAAAACAGATAAAGGTATTAAAGCGTTTTCTAGTCTGAAATGAAAACATCAAGTTGTTTCTTCAAACATTTCCTCTTTCTATGTTCTTGGTTTGATTGTGGATAGATTTACTAACAACTCATTTCAGAAAACTGTTTTCCAGATAAAGTCTACTAGTAGTTGAAGGCATTTATCAAACTAATGCTACCTTCTGATCTCCATAAACTTTACTGTTCAGTGAAGAGAATCAAAGTTTGTTGAGGATTTCTCAAAAACCCACAGGTGAAGGTCTGAGAAGAACTCAGATGGATGGTCTAAATGTGAAATCAAGACTCATGGTCACAAGTTTTAAGGCTTCTGTTAACCAGAAAGTTCAAACTAACAGAGAAGTACTGAGAAACTTTAAAAATTTCAGTCCTCAGACTGTCTGAAGGTTCAAACTAACAGAGAACTACTGAAGAACTTTTAGGTTTTCAGTCCTCAGACTGTGTGAAGGTTCAAACTAACAGAGAAGTACTGAGAAACTTAGAAGATATCAGTCCTTGGACTGTCTGGAAGTTCAATCTAACAGAGAACTACTGTGGGACTTAGAAAATTTCAGCCCTCAGACTGTGTGAAAGCTCAGGTCCTGAGGACTCGGGAGGTCTGGAGGCTTTGAAAGTCTTGGAACTGAGGGTTCAACCCTCCAGCACAAAGGCTGAAGTCCAACCTCCTGAGAAAAATGGTCGAGTTGAGACTCAAGTTAAAAAAAACTCGAAAAAGGCAAAAAAAAATAGATGATAAATGCGCAAAAAAAAAGAAGAATTAGTATCTGAGCGAGTAGCTTAGGGGATAAGATGAAAAACTACCAAGTGGAAGGTAGTAGGTTCAAGACCCACCACTGGCATTTTTCTTTGTCTGGATTTTGATAAAATTTAAAAAGGGTCTGGTCTTGAACCAGCAACCTCCACCTCTACAGGTAAACCCTTAACTCACTGAGCTACAGATCAGATGAAAAGCAGTAATTTCGTCGTCCCTTTGGCATCGTAGTTAATAAAGTGACCACATGGGTGGAGTCAGGGTAGAGAGTAGGCAGGGAGGTGGGTGGCGGCCTCCCCCCTCTATAGACCTGACCGTGAACACCGTCAACACCCACCTGAGGGAGACGCTGTCTAAGATCTCAAGGCTGCTTGGTCGTGGTCTTTCTGGCACGTACTCTTCCAAGATGAGCCGGGAAGTTTAACACTGATGGAATGACACAGGTCTAAGCCGACAAACTTCCAATTCCTCCTCAACCCATAGTCTCTGGGAAACCTACATGGAGTAAGAAAAGTAGACAGAGAAGTAATTAAGTCTGTACACAACATATTAAAAAGAAATCATGCTAATAAATTAAGTACAAATAACCGAATTCGCCAATATACTGGAGACCAGAGCTATTTAATCTGATAAGTATAACCTTGTTTAGTAACATTTCAATTATTTGAGAGCAGTCCTAAAGAACTGCCTGTAATCCCAATCATAAAATGGGTTTGGAGGAAGAACATAAATGGTAATCTGGATATACATGAGTTAGGCTTTATAACTACTATTGGTAGTATTGGTGGTAGTAATAGTAATGCGACTACTACTAGTAGTAGTGCTAGTACATTAACTGCTGCTGATACTGGCACTGCTACTACAACTTGTAATACTATTACAAATGCTGATACTACTTCTACGACTCTAACAGCTGTTTATACTACTACTGCTGCTTGTACTTTTAGTATTACTACTACTGCTTGTACAACTATACTACAGCTACTATTAATTGTCTGGTATTTGGTTGTCAAGCTGCTAGCTCACCTTAGCGTTTTGCTAGTGGCTAACTAGTTAGCTCTCATAGACTGGAAGGTCTCAACAAGATTTCATAATGAAAAAAGAGCCACAAACTATTCTTACCTATGAAAAGTCATTCCAAGTTTCCTTGTCTCAATCGTACGACGTAGTGTGTAACTGTATGCTGCACAGTGAGGCGGCATACTTCTTGTTTCCGTTTTCACGCCGTCGGCATCAACAGAATGCACTGAAACTTTGCTCCCACTAGCTTAGCCTCGCCGTAGCACGCAGCTCAAAGGGGCGTGTCCTATCTACTCATTCATATCTATGAGAACAACGATGGCTGCACATAAGGACGCCTGACGTTGATTAGCTGCGTAAATACCATTATATACAGTCTATGGTAAATACGTATGTGAATCGCATCATTGGCTGCAGCAGCCAGTCACCGGTCACTCACTGACTCACATTGAAAAATAGAACAGAATGAATTGTTACGTGTTTATTTTATTTACAATTCAGGTTGGATTTTTTTTGTGCGCAGTGCAGATTTTCTGTGCGCGGAGACCGTGTCAGCAGTGCGCAATTGCGCACGCGTGCAGCTTAGAGGGAACAGTGCTTACAGGATTGTCGCTGGGAAATTTGGCGCCCCTCATGAGATTTGACACTGAATACAAAGGATCATAGGATCATAGGAAAGCCTCATTAATAGAAAGTTTATACCTTCCTATCCCCCCCCCATTCAAGCTGAGCTCATGATCTCCTCCCCTAAATAAAAAAAATCAGCCTTAGTCTGGTATCCAAGCGTTGTCTTCATGTCATATCATAACGAATTAGACGGCCTTAATCCATTTCCACTTTGGAATCCAGCTATTAAGCCATTGTTATTGTATTTAATATACATTTCCATTCCCCCCTCTCAGAGACTCCCTTTTTGTTTCCGTGGAACAGACTTGTAAGTTCCGTTAATGCTTATATTTTAAAATCCCCTGCCTTTCTAAGCCACTTCATTCCTGTTGACTACAACTGTATTTCCATTCTTAGTCAGCTTCTCCCTGGCACTTTGAATGAGTGTTCACTGTGAAAAGCATCTTTTCAGCTCTCCAGAGGCCTTTCCTGACTGCAGATTATAGCACTGAGTGTGTCTCTGTGTTGCCTCTGTGTGTTACAGACATGAAGAATAACAATGGAACATTTTCGGTAACTCTTCACAGGGCAAAAAGGATGACTATCAAAAATCTTTCATGATGTTTTATGACCTCTTTTATTTCTGTTTCAAAATTGGTTTTATCAGCCATGTTGACTTTGTCGGTGTAGATTTGCTTCCGCTCCCAAGCTGTAAAGAAAATGGGGGTAAAATTATGCTCTCTCCACACCTATTGACTTTTCTAGCGGACCATGTCAGTTTCCACTGCCACGGACATTTAATTTTCTCTGACCCAAAACAGCACCAACACGTCAGTCTCATAACCACAAGCTTTAACCTGAGATATTTTCTTAGCCACAGTTCCACATGAGGAGGTCCTGGCCTGTTAAGGAAAAATCTGTCTGGACTGTGTCTGTGTCGGCAGGAAGAAAGTTGTCGCCTAGCGACACACAGTGTCAGTGTGTGTCTAAGTGTAACAGAAGTAATCCGACAGCCTTTCGTAACAGGCATCCGTCACACTTCATTACACTGATTAATTCAATTCAATTTTATCTTTTACAATATTATTGAGAGACACCCAACAATCCCCCCTTGATGCTCTTCAATTACACTACAGTGTGGGATGGATTAATACAACACGCGCTGGTACTTGGCCTTCCCTGACACCAACCCAAAGAGCAGAGATGCAGTTTATTGTCAGATTTCATGTGTTTGCAACTTCTTTGCAGTTTGGTAACAGTGCAATTTCTCCTCTAAACTTCTCTCATGGAGGTAAAGCTATCTAATGTCTCACAAACACAAAACTGCTCCCTTGAAGTTAGTCAAAAAAGTTTGAATAAAAATGATGCCATCTTGTGCTGGCGAAAGAGTCTGAGCCGTAGTGCCACTGGAGTGCTACTGCCTCCTGCCTGGCCCCCCATACCAATACCATTTTTCCAAACATATTTGCCCGTTTAATGTTTTGATGCTACCGTTGTCCAAAAAGATGCAGCAATTACAAAGGCCTTAGCATGTGTTTGACATAATTTTCATACTTATCGAACCATTCAGTCACCCCTTGTGCCCCGTGGATCTGTGAATGAGGGCATGGTAATTCTGGAAGAGACCACTCTCATCACAGCAACTTATTTTTGTGAAAATAATCCTCTCATTTTACTTTTACTTAACCCTTTGATGCACAGCATGGCTCAAAAGTGACTCACATTTGACCTGCCAAGTTTAAACATTGGGATTAAGTCCATACAGTGTTAGTTATTATGTGAAATTAGCAAAATAATTGCATTTCAAGGACTTAAAACCCAAGGAAAACAAGCATTTAAAATATGTTTTACCT